>NC_135225.1:14051609-14056609 GCF_052324685.1 Brachyhypopomus gauderio | reverse complement strand
GCCATAGCGATCTCACTCACTGAAGAAGGTGCGTGAGGAGTAAGTGTGAAGTTGGCTGCCCTCAAGAAACAACATGTCTACATCTCCAGAACCTGGTTCAGGAAGTTCAGTGGACCTCCTCCTAAAATGAGTGTTAATGATCGAGCTGTCCAATTTCTCTGGACTCGTCATCATGGATTTAGTCCGAGACGGGGGAGGGGAGAGGCGTGCGCGCTGCAGGCTGAGCTACGGGTTCGGCCTCGTGAAACAAAAGAGCTGAGGAAAGAGAGGAAGTGGGAAGAGGAGTGAAACGATGCAGGAATCACCGAACTCATTACGTTGGAAATGGGCTCAGGGTTTCCCCTTTGAACAGCTCACAGGCCCCCATCCATTATCCCCCGCCCTGCTGTAGACACACACATGCACAACATACTCAACATGATGGTGTAATGCAGTGTAGAACAGAATGATGGTGTAATATAGTGTAGAACAGTAAATGTGGAGTAATGTACCAAACGACTGCAGGCTGTGCCTCAGGGAGACTGACAGGTGAGTTGATTAGATTAAAATATGGTTCAGTGATTCACAAAGGTAAGGGATTCATTTGGGAGCCTGACTGTCTTGTAAGATGACTCATATACCGAGGACAGTTGACATTTGTACCAACACTACACATGTGTGTGTGTGTATAGCTGCATGCATGCTTTGTTGTGTGTATGTATCCTCTGTGTACACACTGTATTGCTCTTTTTGTGACTCTCCTTCTCCCTGGTCTCATTACTCTGACATTTTGGGCGTCATGGCAACCTGCCCAACTTTCTGCTGAGTCATTCCATGTTGACCTACCGAGTACTACGTCCTTGCGTCCGCCTGTGTCTGCATGATCACACACTTGCGTCCTTAATGGGATAAGAGCAATCACATGGTGTACTGTGGGGCCCAGATGGGCTCACCTCTACTAATGTTTCTGTGCTATTTTGTTTCTGTTTCCTCTCGGTTCAGTGAGAAGGGCGCTCACGGCCTTGAAGATGTCACCGGCAATTAAGACTCTTCCTCCCGAACTACTGAACCACTGAACTACTAGGAGATCGTCTGCCTCAGATTTCATACATCAGTGGATACAGTAGCTGAGAAAACAAAGCTGCACACTGCCTCTATATTATTCCTGGTTTAAGTATTTTGGCTGTCTGCCTTTGTCCTGACTGGCTGATCCCTTTCATGGGCTTCTCAACACAGGCTAGCTGTCTGTCTGCTCTGGGAAGCACATGACACCATGTTTTCTGCTGAAGCTCTGCAGCTCCGAGCATGTGTCTTCTCCGAGCATGTGTCTTCTCAGAACATGTGTCTTCTCAGAGCATGTGTCTTCTCCGAGCATGTGTCTTCTCAGAGCATGTGTCTTCTCTGAGCATGTGTCTTCTCCGAGCATGTGTCTTCTCAGAGCATGTGTCTTCTCCGAGCATGTGTCATCTCAGGGCATGTGTCTTCTCTGAACATGTGTCTTCTCTGATAATGTGTCTTCTCTGAACATGTGTCTTCTCAGAGCATGTGTCTTCTATGAGTATGTGTCTTCTCTGAGCGTGTGTCTTCTCTGAGTATGTATCGTCTCTGAGCATGTGTTTTCTCTGAGTGTGTGTCTTCTATGAGCAGTCCTGTGATGCCCAACGAGACATCTCTCAAAATGTCTTGCATTCTTTCATGTGTATAGTCAACATTTGTGTTTAAAGTACAGATACTGAGTTTTCTTGTAATGTAAGTGGTTTGATCATCCCTATTCACAAACACACGCACATGAAATATTGACTCTGATTTAACCAATCAGTCAATCGCCAATCAATACTCCCAGGCACAACCCTGAACTAGAATACCACATCTGAATCAGCACACATATCTGGGTGCAGATACACAGACATTCAGCTGTCACACAGACATGCTGAGACAGACATTGGTCTTCCAGAAGTTCATGTTAGAAAATGCATTCATAATTTATATCTAAGTATGGGCCTATGCAAATTATTCATGAATCAAATGATTTTCATTGTGTCCATCGTATTTATACATGACTAATAGCCAACTCATTAACATCCTGTCAGCTCAGTGTCACCATCCAACACCATTGATCAAGCCATTACAACCCTGTTTTACAGCTTGGTCACAGCCTGCTCTGTCTCTGCCCCCCACCCCAACACCAACCCTCAGCCCATCTGGTTTGTTGGGGCACTGTCCCCAGCCTCACATTTGACCCTTGCCAAGAACTATATTTCAGGATGGCTCTGTACTCCTGTGTTTCCTTAAGGTCTTGTTTCCTCTGCTCTGTGTTGACAGTCACAGCTCTGAGCATGCTAGCGTGTTTGTAAATATCCCAACGTGGAGGATACCAGGATACATGTTGCTGTCTGTCTGTTTGTGAACATGACAGACGTGGATAATACCAGGATGTTGCTGTCTGTCTGTTCTTTGTCTCCTACTAATTTACTGGGCCTGTGTTACAGATGTAAATAAACACATCTCATGATTAGCTCTGGCTTCCTTACAGCTTAATATGACTTCAGGGAATTGGAACTGTATGGTTTTACTCTTTTGCGCTCTCTCTCCCTCTCTCTCTCTCTCTCTCTCTCTCTCTCCCACTCCCTCTCTCATGTAAATGTGTAAATGTTGCAGGTCGTGACTCTGTGTTGTCACTAGAACTAGAAAGCAGTAGACTCAGAAGGAAAAAACTGACAGGCATCGCCTAGCACCCCCCCCCCCCCCCCCCCTGCATTTCAGCTCTCTCTTTCCTGCTTAACTAAGCAGTCCCCACCCCACCCTTCCCGGTAGCCTCTGCCCACATGCTCAATGAGGCTTGTATGAAAGGTACGAGTGGCTTCCTGCATTTCTGCTGACTCGGGGGTGTGTGGGCGTGCGGAGGACTCCCAGTCTGGCCGGCTGGTGTTCACGCCGTGGGCGTGTTCTCAATGACCAGGCGAAGAGAACCTGCTGCTGCCTGTGTGTCAAAGATGTGTGCGCACGTCTGCGTTTGTGAAGGTCTTCAGTGAAGCTTCCTGGAGGAAGTGGCATGAAGGTGGAGTCTCCTCCAAATGGTCCTGCTGAATGCAGCCCCAACAGACAAGAGACGGAAAAGAGGCATTGATCTGATTATTGACCTAAACTCTCCAGTACTTTGGTGCTGTTAAAGTTGGTGTAGTGTCTGCTTAGTCATGTAGTTTCAATCAAAGGGGTTTTTTTGAGGGTCAGTTGCAATCTAAATTTAAATGTAAATTACAAATGTGCTGCATTTCTAATTAGCAGCATCACTATGCTAATACTGTGGTGACCTGATCATGATGTCACTACTCTACATGCTGAAGAGCAACCTCATGGTTGCCTTGGTAACAGAGAGAAAAAGTGGGATTTGGTGGAATGGACAGTTAAGCCACCTGATGAGAGGAAAATTGAAGAACACACATATGTACAAACATACACACACAAATACACACACAAACACAGACACACACGCGTGCACACAGACACACACACACAAAAACACACACACAGACACAAACACAAATACACACACACACACACAACAACCCACACAGTATGTGTGTGCTTGAGTATGCTTGTGCACCCGGGCATGATGATTTGTGGGTGCCTGTAAATTGCCTCGGTTCCTTATGTTATCAGTACACAGTTACATGGATATTAGGGCAAAGCCAGCAGTCAACTTCAAACGAAGCAGATGCTTGAAGAGCCACAACGATGCTGTGTGTGCACTGGGTGGTACTGGGTGGTACTGGGTGGTACTGGGTGTTACTGGGTGTTACTGGGTGGTACTGGGTGGTACCGGATTGTACTGGTGCACCCACTCCCTCATGCTCTGAGAACCGCAGAGGACTCACCTCACATGAGAGGATGAGAGGACGGGAGGATGAGAGGATGGGGGGACAGGAGGATGAAAAGATGAGAGGACGGGAGGATGAGAAGATGAGAAGATGATAGGACGGGAGGATGAGAAGATGAGAGGATGGGAGGATGAGAAGATGAGAGGACGGGAAGATGAGAAGATGAGAAGATGAGAGGATGAGAAGATGAGAGGACAGGAGGATGGGAGGATGAGAGGACAGAGTTCACATTACAGTTTTTTCCAGCTGCTAAGACACAAAAAGTGGTCCTTATAGCACAATTTCTGAAACATCTAACCCATATAGCCTTTCTATTGACCGGGTATGCTACACATTAAGCACATTCTGTGCCTTACACTCATTTAGAAATTCTAAAACACACTTTACATATTCAAAACTGAAAACCATGTGTTTCTTTTGGAAAACACTGCCACGCAACTGCTACACTAACCTACCAAAATTCATACCCAGTCCTCACACGTTACAACACTTCTAGCTCATTTTTACGAATCTCTAGCCTAATCCCTATAGAGAGGCCACAAGTTGCAAATCTTGGTGTGCACATAACAGGAGTTCAATATTGCATATGACAATGAAGAGTACGAGAATGAGGAAGAGGATGAGCAACCATAATGCATGAGATCAGAGCCACTCTGGTTGACCATGTGGTCAAGCATGCTTTGGGTTTTCTGGAGGCAAAGGGTCCAACCTTATCTGTGCTGCTACACTGTAGCATCATCCAGACATTTCAAAATGAGAATAGATAAGTAGACCTATCCTCTATACATACTACATCATGTACTACACTACCCCTTGCTGGGTGGCTATCCACCTCAGAACAGAAAGAGACCATCATCAATATGGTCAGAGCAAACAACTGTATACATTTCCGACAACTTCAACAGCACATCATTACTGACGTCACCATCAGCAACATCCATTCAGTGAGTCTATCTGGACTGGGCCAGTGACAGTGTGAAACAACTGCGCTATGAATTTGCCACTCATCATCATGCCACTCTTGGTCCCTACAACACTGTGCACATCATCACCTTCTTCAACACAGAGCACAACAGAGTTCTTTTTGGCATGGAGGTGGTCGCCAACCCCACCAGTGCAAATACATTCAGCAGGTGATGGAGG
>NC_135225.1:14031609-14049109 GCF_052324685.1 Brachyhypopomus gauderio | reverse complement strand
CCCCATGAAAAAGCTTCTAAAGTGCCTCTATAACAGAACTCAATGTTATGCCAGTCCTTTTTCTAGCCAATGAAAATTCTAGTTACATAATTTTTCAGTGGGACGTTGCTTTTCTCTTACTTCAGAAAGGTTGTGCTTCTCCGAGTTCATCTCCATGTTCACCTTCACAATGAACACATATCAGGTCTTTGTTCAGCAGAACCTGGTCTCTGCTGTCACCCTCCCTGTGACATCACCCTTCATTTTGTTCTTAATTTTGATCACATTCAGTGCAGACACACAATTTTGTGATGTTTCCAAGCAGCAGAACATGAACCTTTGGAGGGATCCAGACTGCTACTCTATGTATTAGTCATCCACTCACCTCTGTCCAGACTGCTACTCTATGTATTAGTCATCCACTCACCTCTGTCCAGACTGCTACTCTATGTAATAGTCATCCACTCACCTCTGTCCAGACTGCTACTCTATGTATTAGTCATCCACTCACCTCTGTCCAGACTGCTACTCTATGTATTAGTCATTCACTCACCTCTGTCCAGACTGCTACTCTATGTATTAGTCATCCACTCACCTCTGTTCAGACTGCTACTCTATGTATTAGTCATCCACTCACCTCTGTCCAGACTGCTACTCTATGTATTAGTCATCCACTCACCTCTGTCCAGACTGCTACTCTATGTATTAGTCATCCACTCACCTCTGTCCAGACTGCTACTCTATGTATTAGTCATCCACTCACCTCTGTCCAGACTGCTACTCTATGTATTAGTCATCCACTCACCTCTGTCCAGACTGCTACTCCATGTATTAGTCATCCACTCACCTCTGTCCAGACTGCTACTCTATGTATTAGTCATCCACTCACCTCTGTCCAGACTGCTACTCTATGTATTAGTCATCCACTCACCTCTGTCCAGACTGCTACTCTATGTATTAGTCATCCACTCACCTCTGTCCAGACTGCTACTCTATGTATTAGTCATCCACTCACCTCTGTCCAGACTGCTACTCTATGTATTAGTCATCCACTCACCTCTGTCCAGACTGCTACTCTATGTATTAGTCATCCACTCACCTCTGTCCAGACTGCTTCTCTATGTATTAGTCATCCACTCACCTCTGTCCAGACTGCTACTCTATGTATTAGTCATCCACTCACCTCTGTCCAGACTGCTACTCTATGTATTAGTCATCCACTCACCTCTGTTCAGTAGAGTTTGTTAATTAGTGCAGAGATAGTGTGACAGAGTGACAGATGAGGTCTTTGATAATGAGCAGTGAGTGATTAATCTTGACTAACAGTTCGATTTACTAATTAACCTCATTTAATGGTCCAACTCCCATCAGCATCTAACATAAAATATTTCTTTAATTGGTATGCATCTTAAAGTATGTTCAAACAAAGAATAACTGAAACCTGCAGGACTGGAGGTGTCTTTATTGCAGAATGTGGGTTATCAGTGTCATATTTTACAGTGTGTAGTATTAGCATTTAGTTTAGTATTCGATTGATGTGTGATAATTGCTTCTTTAGTAATAGGGTCAGGGAGCTACTCAGAAGATCACTGGAACAGTTGTCATAGCAACTGTGATAGGCAGTCTCGCCCACTGATTTGTCCCTCGGACATAAACCAGCCCATTGACCCTGCGGAATAAATTCATCTCAGCATGAGGAGTTCAGCACCATGGACAGCAGCCAGTCTCTTGACCTGAGCTTGCCTTCCAAGTCCCAGTGCTGAAGTGACTCAACATGCTGTGTGACGGACAGCATGAGACCACTCACACAGTCAGAGGCCCAGAGCCATGAAGGCCTTAACTCAGACTCAAACAGCCTTAGCACAGCCCACTTGAACATGCCTTCTGCTGTGCCTCCGTTCCACTATGGGTAATTATGTTGCATTTTGTCACTGTGCCAGCTTTCCTTTGAAATAATTTGATGTGTGTCATTCTGACCATGACAACTGTGACCATGGTTATGTGAGTGAGCACAAGGGAATGGGTGCATACATGAGTATGTGTGGTTAATAATGAGGATGCAACTGTCTCGGTCATCTGGAGTGTGTGTATGTGTGTGTGTGTGTGTGTGTGTGTGTGTGTATGTGTGTGTGTGTGTGTGTGTGTGTGTGTGAGAAGAGTAAAAATTTTACAGTGATGTCATATTTTTAAATCTATGAAGACATGATGCTTCAGAAGCAAAGGAAAAGAGAACTTTGAAAATAACTTGAAAGATTTCATATATGTCAATTCAGAAACATGAAACAGCTGACAGACCACTGAGAGATCACTGATGTGATTGTGCAGTGGTGCTCTGAATGTTCATTCATGTGTGTCTGGGTCCAGTAGTCAATTCATGAGAAAGAAAAATAAATATTTTAGTTGGCATGAAGCATATACCATGTCACTATGTTAAACAGGAAAGTATATAATAAGAAAACTGCATGTCTAGATGTGTAGAACTGAATAACTGCATGTCTAGATGTTTAGAACTACATGCCTAGATGTGTAGAACTACATGTCTAAGTGTGTAGAACTACATGTCTAAGTGTGTAGAACTACATGTCTAGGTGTGTAGAACTGCATGTCTAGGTGTGTAGAACTACATGTCTAAGTGTGTAGAACTACATGTCTAGGTGTGTAGAACTACATGTCTAGGTGTGTAGAACTACATGTCTACAGTAGGTGTGTAGAACTACATGTCTAGGTGTGTAGAACTACATGTCTAGGTGTGTAGAACTGCATGTCTACAGTAGGTGTGTAGAACTACATGTCTAGGTGTGTAGAACTACATGTCTAGGTGTGTAGAACTACATGTCTAGGTGTGTAGAACTGCATGTCTACAGTAGGTGTGTAGAACTACATGTCTAGGTGTGTAGAACTACATGTCTAGGTGTGTAGAACTGCATGTCTACAGTAGGTGTGTAGAACTACATGTCTAGGTGTGTAGAACTACATGTCTAGGTGTGTAGAACTACATGTCTAGGTGTGTAGAACTACATATCTAGGTGTGTAGAACTACATGTCTAGGTGTGTAGAACTACATGTCTAAGTGTGTAGAACTACATGTCTAGGTGTGTAGAACTACATGTCTAGGTGTGTAGAACTACATGTCTACAGTAGGTGTGTAGAACTACATGTCTAGGTGTGTAGAACTACATGTCTAGGTGTGTAGAACTGCATGTCTACAGTAGGTGTGTAGAACTACATGTCTAAGTGTGTAGAACTACATGTCTAAGTGTGTAGAACTACATGTCTAGGTGTGTAGAACTACATGTCTAGGTGTGTAGAACTACATGTCTACAGTAGGTGTGTAGAACTACATGTCTAGGTGTGTAGAACTACATGTCTAGGTGTGTAGAACTACATGTCTAGGTGTGTAGAACTGCATGTCTACAGTAGGTGTGTAGAACTACATGTCTAGGTGTGTAGAACTACATGTCTAGGTGTGTAGAACTGCATGTCTACAGTAGGTGTGTAGAACTACATGTCTAAGTGTGTAGAACTACATGTCTAGGTGTGTAGAACTACATGTCTAGGTGTGTAGAACTACATGTCTAGGTGTGTAGAACTGCATGTCTACAGTAGGTGTGTAGAACTACATGTCTAAGTGTGTAGAAATACATGTCTACAGTAGGTGTGTAGAACTACATCAGGGGTACTCAACTAAATTTGTCCGCGGTCCAATTTTGGCAGATAGCTGTCACCTGAGGTCCGGGGGGTGGCGAACGCAAGTTGTTGAGCTGGGGTGGTGAACGTAACACTCGTGACGGAGTGTTTTTTTCAATAGCCCTGAAATAAATACTCCGGTTTAAAATTAATTCTCCCGTCAAAATGAATAAATATGTTTTTTTTGGGTCCGTATCCAGTTAATCAGGAATGAGATTGGGTCCGGACAGGACTGCGTTCGGGTCCGGATACGGACCGCGGTCCGCCAGTTGCCGACCCCTGAACTACATGTTTAGGTGTGTAGAACTGCATTTCTACAGTAGGTGTGTAGAACTGCATGTCTAGGTGTGTAGAACTACATGTCTAGGTGTTTAGAACTACATATCTAGGTGTGTAGAACTACATGTCTAAGTGTGTAGAACTACATGTCTACAGTAGGTGTGTAGAACTACATGTCTAGGTGTGTAGAACTGCATGTCTACAGTAGGTGTGTAGAACTACATGTCTAGGTGTGTAGAACTACATGTCTACAGTAGGTGTGTAGAACTACATGTCTAGGTGTGTAGAACTACATGTCTAGGTGTGTAGAACTACATGTCTAGGTATGTAGAACTGCATGTCTACAGTAGGTGCATAGAACTACATGTCTAGGTGTGTAGAACTACATGTCTAGGTGTGTAGAACTACATGTCTACAGTAGGTGTGTAGAACTACATGTCTAGGTGTGTAGAACTACATGTCTAGGTGTGTAGAACTACATGTCTAGGTGTGTAGAACTACATGTCTACAGTAGGTGTGTAGAACTACATGTCTAGATATGTAGAACTACATGTCTAGGTGTGTAGAACTACATGTCTACAGTAGGTGTGTAGAACTACATGTCTAGGTGTGTAGAACTACATGTCTAGGTGTGTAGAAGAACTACACGTCTATAGTAGATGTGTAGAACTGAAGAACTGCATGTCTGGATGTGTTTGTCTACCTGTGTAGAACTGCATGTCTGAATGTGTATGTCTAACTGTGTAGAACTGCATGTTTAGCAGTGTAGAACTGTAGAACTGCATGTCTAATGTCTAAATGTGTTGTATAGCACATGTGGTGTAGGTGTATAGCTGCATGTATAGGTGTATATTTATGTTATATAAAGATGATGTTATTATATAGTGTTATATAGTCATTTTGCATGATTTACATTGAAAGCTGATCATTTGCACCCCAAGAGTAATAACCATGCACACAATATCAGATTATTACAATCGTTTAGTGAATCAGGAAATTAGTGGATTTTTAAATCATTTGCTCTGCTTTCTAAACGTCTCTACAGTAATATATTTGTGTGACGTCAATGTGAAACAAAATATTGTCTGTCACGTGATAATTTCTTGATTTCAGTATCTGATAGATCTGATTTAGAAAAAGTCCTGGGTATCTAAAAATGTACCACAAGACAAGTTGTTCCCCCAGTACATGATGGACATGCTGCTTAACTTAACTTACAGATATTAATTGCCTGGCAGAGACAAAGTTGGACAAAAATACATCACATACATCAGAAGGGAGTTCACAGAACTGTACCCGTACACTGACTACCAGATCGCTGATGGTAGCTGAAGCTGTGGCCTGCAAATATGAACTATGCAGGTTGTGAGTAGCATACTCAAATTTCTTTTTCAAGCACATGCAGATAAAATATCCCTTACATCTAGTTCAGGATATTGGAAGTTATTTTTTTGGAAGTAAGGACATTTTAATAATACCAAGCATGACATAATTGCAGTCTGGCCGTTTAGAAGGCCCTGTGTATTATGAGATGGTGAATTTATTTCTTTGGCTGAAGAGCCCCCTAGAGATGAAATGATAATATTACAATGTGCGTTTGTATGTGTGTGTGTGTGCTCATGCATATGTGCATGTGTGCATGTGTGTATGTGTGTATGAGTGTGTGTGTATGAGTATGTGTGTGAGTGTATGTGTGTATGAGAGTATGTGTGTTTCTGTGTATGCGTGTATGTGTATGAGTGTGTGTGTTTGAATGTATGTGTGTATGTGTGTATGAGTAATTGTGTGTATGAGTGTATATGTGTGTATGAGTGTATGTGTGTATGTGTGTGAGTGTATGTGTGTATGTGTGTATGAGTGTATGTGTGTATGAGTGTGAGTATGAGTGTATGTGTGTATGTGTACGAGTGTATGTGTGTATAAGTGTATGAGTGAATGTGTGTATGTGTGTATGTGTGTATGAGTGTGAGTATGAGTGTATGTGTGTATGTGTATGTGTGTATGAGTGTATGAGTGTATGTGTGTATGTGTGCATGTGTGTATGAGTGTATGTGTGTATGAGTGTGAGTATGAGTGTATGTGTGTATGAGTGTATGAGTGTATGTGTGTATGTGTGTATGTGTGGATGTGTGTATGAGTGTATGTGTGCATGTGTGTATGAGTGTATGAGTGTATGTGTGTTTGTGTGTATATGTGTGTATGAGTGTATGAGTGTATGTGTGTATGAGTGTGAGTATGAGTGTATGTGTGTATATGTATGAGTGTATGTGTGTATAAGTGTACGCGTGTATAAGTGTATGAGTGTATGTGGGTATGTGTGTATCAAATTCAAATTCAAATTCAAATTTATTTGTATAGCGCTTTTCACAACACATGTTGTCACAAAGCAGCTTTACAATCTTTACAAGATTCACAAGATTTAACAATCTTATGGGTCCAAATCCCTATGAGTGTATGAGTGTATGTGTGTATGAGTGTTTGTGAGAATGAGTGTATACGTGTATGAGTGTATGTGTGGATGTGTGTATGAGTGCATGTGTGTATGTGTGTACGAGTGTATGTGTGTATGTGTATATGAGTTTATGTGTGTATGAGTCTGTGCCTGCTGCCTATCAATAATTTTCTAGCATCTAAAATATTAAAGATATGAGCACTTGATCCCTGTGTGTATAATATTGCTGCAGTGCTGAAGTAATATATTTATTCATTAGTAAGCGTGCAGGCCTAGTGTAGAGAAACTTTTGCTAGTTTTGATGGTTGCGATCTGCTCCTTCAAGAGCCTCGCTGTGAAAGTAAATGATTCATCCTTGGTCAGTCACATGAGTCTATGTTCTTTGGAGGTGCTAAAAGTCTTTGCTGGGAAAAGCCAGCCAGGATGGCTGAGTTAACTGCACCCTGCTCTCCATAGGTGCTGCTTTTCTTGCAGATCTGACAGAATAATACCACACATTTCAACGTATTTGTAAGAGACTGTGATTATGTGTAAGAGATTATGATTATGCGTAAAAGATTGTGACCTTGGTAGTACTATGATAATAATTATGGAGTAAAGGCGTCAGAGAGATTTGTGTTTTCTAGGTGTCTTGGGTGAAATTACGATGAATGAGTCCTTACAGAGCTCAGTATGAACACATTTACTGTTCACTGTTTAATGAACACACATAAGTCCATATGTACTGATGCACCAGAGGATGGCACTGTGGAACTATAAAAAAGACAGCAGCCTTTCTATAAAGGTGGTGGTATTCATTACATAGTTATGCAGAAGAAGAGGGAGCTGAGCTGTTTTCTTACTCATATCCCACCACCTGCAAACCTCTATATATTTGCAGCATATTTCAAATACTGACTCACTGTTTTCAAAATTGTTAAAAACACATTTGAAACAGAATGCTGACAACTCTGAACATCTAGTCCGTTCCTCTTTCCTGAAAGCTGTCATAATTAGTTATAAGTTTGCAATGTCTCAGTGACACTTTTAAGGATGTAAATTACAATATTCATGTGTTTCTTCTCTTAGAAGCATGAACGTACAGTTTGTACTATATGTAAAATGTTCAAGGAATACAAATTCAGTGCCACACTTTCTCAACAACAAAACAAAACAAACACGTGAGCGCTAATTCCTCCACACATCCTCTTCTCAAACCTCATAAATGAGTTTATCTTCATGAAGGTAATAGGTATATGACTGTCATGTCATTACTGGATGCCATGAATGTGGGTGTAGGAACACTTCTTCTGAAGACTGTTAGAGTTGGATTAGACATTCTAGAAGGTTCATTTCCAGAGAAGTGATGTTAATGAGAATGTGTAGCTATACTATTTTATTATCACTAAAATCCTGTAGTCCTGTAGTCACATTTTCAAAACTCACAATTGACCACAATTAGCACAACATCTATTACTTTAAAACAATTTGAGTTGTTTTTCACAGAATATGCATTCACGGGAAATATTTTTAAGATGCTTAAATGTTCTGTAAACACAAGTTTATCGAATGCCGAAATTATGGACCTTTTGTGTCTCATTTACAAATCCTTGCACACAGCATACCAGCAATTAAGCCTAATGTTACAAAATATATAATTACAGCAGATGAAAAGGCCATATTGAAACAACCAATAAACATGTTTGAATGAACAGACCATTGACACATTAAGAGATTGCTGATGTACACAGTATAAAACAGACCAACCACATCTGATTCCAGTCTCAGGTGGAGACACAGCCAGGTGTTGTTAATTAAACTGATTCATTAAAGAGGCCTTGCTGGACTCAATTGGGCATAGTCAACTGGACTGGACTGGGGTGGTCGACCTGACTGGACTGGACGTGGTCAACCTGACTGGACTGGGCGTGGTCAACCTGACTGGACTGGGCATGATCATAGAGCATGTGATAAACCATGGCACAGCACAGACTGCAGCTGAAAAGTCAAAAGCCAACAGAAGGCCTACCTGGCCATGTGGGGTTAACCCACACAGCAAACTAAGAGGTAACACATTTCAGAAGGCCTTGGTCTATCCTTACTGTACCTATGATATACAGTAACTGTAGGCCACTGTATTTTTGTTCCTCTAAAGGACGCAATGTCTTCCTCCCTCTGGGGGAAGAGGAAAACTCCTCAGTGAGAACCAAGAGCATGCTATTGTCAGCACGGCCATTGCTGACCATGCAGTATATATGAGAGATATTCAGATCAGAAATGCAGAGGACAACCAGGTATTTCACAACGTAGGAAGCATCAGCCCGACTGATGTTGCTCAGACTCTGACCAAACTCAGAGTTTGAATAAAACAGTTGGACACTTTAGAAAGGAAATGTGAGTGGGAAACCCAGGAAAATGTACTGTGAAAATTTACAGTAAAACTGATAAGTTTACAGTTGAATCATAATAGTTCAAAGTTCAACTGTCATGTATGTAGTGAACTGTGATCTGTGAAGTTCATGGTCACCACTTCCAGTGTTTAATGATACTGGCTGTGAAAGTCACAGTTCAACTGTAAATGTGACAGTTGAAGTGAAATTCAGGTTTAGTCCTCTTACAAATCATACATATAAGTTTACAGTTCAACTATGATCTTACAAGCGAGAGACAAAATTTTACATAAAAGATTATATAAGGTTTAAGTTTATTGTATACAGGTCATTTCAAGTTTGAAAAGTATTTGAAAAGTTAAAGGAACTAAGTAGACAGCAAGAAGTTTACAGTAAAAACCATTAACCATTAAGTTCATAGCTTAACGGGGCAGTCATGGCCTGGTGGTAGGGAACTGGTCTTGTGACTGGAGGGTCGTGGGTTCGATTCCCAGACCTGAGGCCATGACTGAGGTGCCCTTGAGCAAGGCACCTAACCCCAACTGCCGGGCTAGGGCTGCCCACCGCTCTGGTCACGTGTGATCCACAGCCCCCTAGTAATCACTAGTGTGTGTCTGTGTGTTCTAACTTTCGATTGCGGTGTCAAAATCACAATTGACAAAATATGGCACATTTTAAAAAATTTATTTTAATTTTCATTTTAACAGTAAACTTTTGAACTTCAGAATAAAAGAAAACTGAAATTAATAATTAATTAATAATTATAATTAATTGTTTAAATGTTTACAGTTTAATGGTTAAACTTGACAGTAAAGTAGTCAACCAAGTTCAGTATTACAGTAGAAATTTCACAGTAGAACCCTGAAGTGGCAAAATTACCACCAATAAATGTTATGTTCAAACTGAAAATCCTCTTTAAAACTGTCAAGCATTTAAAAGTTTAACTGACAAATTTCACAGCACATTTTTCCTGGGCAATGGAAACTTCAGCAGCAATAGGTCCAGGTATGGTGTCTACCCAATATATCTGTTGTCTTGTCACTCCACGTGTGAACATGGATTCGAGTTCAGTAGTTAGGTTCAGTAGTTAAGTAGTGCTTTGTGAAAGTACCCACATGCTGCAGTTGATTTCATTCAGAATCATGAAGTTAGAGGGTTGATCTTGGCTTAAACATGTCGGTTAGGATGAACCATCATCAGATAAAAGGCCCATCCACAAATGATGTCCCCATCATCAGATAAAGGGCCCGTCCATGAATGACGTCCCCATCATCAGATAAAGGGCCCATCCATGAATGATGTCCCCATCATCAGATAAAGGGTCTGTCCACGAATTATGTCCCCATCATCAGATAAAGGGCCCGTCCATGAATTATGTCCCCATTTATCAGATAAAGGGCCTGTCCACAAATTATGTCCCCATCATCAGATAAAGGGTCTGTCCACAAATTATGCCCCCATCATCAGATAAAGGGCCCGTCCACGAATGATGTCCCCGTCTTCAGATAAAGGGTCTGTCCACGAATTATGTCCCCATCATCAGATAAAGGGCCCGTCCACGAATTATGTCCCCATTATCAGATAAAGGGCCCGTCCACGAATTATGTCCCCATCATCAGATAAAGGGCCCGTCCACGAATTATGTCCCCATTATCAGATAAAGGGCCCGTCCACAAACTATGTCCCCATCATCAGATAAAGGGCATCTGCCTCGCTTCAACCCTGGTGAGCAATTCTGTTCAGCCATGTTTTCCACCATTCTGTGGCCTATATTATATATTTTTTCTTTATTTGTTTATTTTACTTTTACACAAGACACATATGTTAGATTTTTTGTTGATTTCTGTTTAAAATTTCACATCCCTACTGTAATGATGCTTAAAGTTAAATATCATTCACTTGTAGATAGTATATTACCAAAATACACACATTTGACACTCAAAAAATGTAATGGTTTCTAGTAAACACACAATAGATGTCACATGTCTATTGTCAAAGTCAAAGTCAAATTTATTTATATAGCGCTTTTCACAACAGGTAGATCTGACACATGAAAAATACATGAAAATAGTGACGTTTCTGTAATGTCATCATCTGTTAGTACTGAGACATTTGTTGTGCTATATGTGCCTCTTGGCATCGTATGTGGTAGTCTTGGGTTAGAGTGCATGGCATCGCATGTGCTAGGAAACATCAAGAGTGACTTGATATTGAGGCAGGTTTGCTGTGTTTTGATAGAGTTACAGTATGTAGAGAACATTTTGCAGAAATGTAATTATTTTACATTTTTTGTTTATTGTGTGATGTAGTTGTGTTTTGATATGTTAAGAGTTCAGAAAAAGCACCATAAATATCAGTACATGCTGGTTAGCAATTGTAAAGAGCTGTAAATGCGGGAGACATTGGCGACTGGAGCCCTGACAGCACTGCACACTAAGAGTCATCACACTACACATGTTGCTGAGAGGGTTTATGTCATTATTACTGCACACTAAGAGTCATCACACTACACATGTTGCTGAGAGGGCTTATGTCATGACAGTACTGCACACTAAGAGTCATCACACTACACATTTTGCTGATAGGGTTTAGCCTATGTCATTATTACTGCACACTAAGAGTCATCACACTACACATGTTGCTGAGAGGGTTTATGTCATTATTACTGCACACTAAGAGTCATCACACTACACATGTTGCTGAGAGGGTTTATGTCATGACAGTACTGCACACTAAGAGTCATCACACTACACATGTTGCTGATAGGGTTTATGTCATTATTACTGCACACTAAGAGTCATCACACTACACATGTTGCTTATAGGGTTTATGTCATTATTACTGCACACTAAGAGTCATCACACTACACATGTTGCTGAGAGGGTTTATGTCATTATTACTCCACACTAAGAGTCATCACACTACACATGTTGCTGATTGGGTTTATGTCATTATTACTGCAGCCCTGGAATTTCGTATTGTTTCCACTTTTTTATTTTTCATAAATTGCTACATGCAATGATGTAGAAAAAGGATATTGAAGCAAATTACAGCCATTTCAAGTGTTTTGGTTTAAATCAGTTTTGGAGGTGAGATTAACACAGGCAATGATGTTGTTGTTGATGATCTGTGTTGATGATGCATACTGTATGAAGTGTTTTTGAAAAGTGGCTTTAGTATTGACCAATGCTTGTTAGCACCTGAATAAAACTGTAATAGGCTTCAGGGGTTCTATCATATTCTAGTAATGTGCATAGTGTGCAGCATTCTCTCAACAACCACAGCTATTGTCAAGACACTAAATGCATTGTCTTGCAGGACTGATTCTCATTGGCTCTAGATGACATGTGTCTTAGATGACATGTGTCCTAGATGACATGTGCCCTAGATTACTTGAGATTGTACAGAAATTAAAAAGTTTGCAGAAAATGTGTTATCCCAAGGCATACTTTGAACTGCTATCATAAGCATCTTCATAAAGTGCAAACCAGCCCAAAGTGTGTGTGTATGTGTGTGTGTGTGTGTGTGTGTGTGTGTGTGTGTGTGTGTGTGTGTGTGTGTATGAGAGAGTGTGTGTGTGTGTGTGTGTGTGTGTGTGTGCATGTTTGTTAGTGTGTTGGTCTGTGTGAGAATTTGCACACTTTGCCTGAGGGTTCAAGCTCACATGCATCTAAAATTTGCTTTCCTGTTAAACTCGATGGACTCATAAACAAGACTAGCAGTTTTCCTTCCAGAAGGAAGTAATGGAGCTCTCTCTGGGAAAACTAACAAAATCCCTTATAACATGTAACTACAGCAGCCTGACTAAAGGGCTTAGCCTTGCTGCCTATCAGGACGCAAGTCAATCCTCCAGGCTGGTCTACCTTTAAACACTCTGGCCAAGCAGAAGTCAGTGACATAGATCATGGGTCAAAGGCTGCAGTGCTGACATAAAAGACACTCAAAATCTGCTATGAACAGACCTGAGAGGCTTTCTGATTTGTTATACACTCACACATTTTTTTGGATTGCATGTGTCTATACTAAAGGTTTCCTCAAAGACTTTAGCCCACTGTGCACATGACTAGTGTGCACTTTTGCCATCACAAGTCATGTGCTGTGTCCTTCTCTCCTAATCAGTTATTCAGGTGAGTCATTAAAGTGATTTCACACTATTTTGATGCAGGTGCTCGTTTTCGGGCGAATTCGTGAGATGCGGCACGAATTCAGAGATGATGCCAAAACACTTAGACGTCCAGGTGAAGCTCCGACAGCAACCAAAAAAAAAATCTGCGCATTCTGCAAGGTTGCGCGTGCGTTGAGGTAGTTCGGGCAAAGCACATGATTTAAACTGCAAGAGACAAGGAAAATATTGAACGACTTCACTATACGGTGCTGAGGGAGGACACGAGAAGCCTCACCGGGAACCGTAGTGTTCGCTCACCGGTTCAAGCGCACCGCGCCAGAGGCGATGGGATCTGACCGGCATACTGATACGCTTAGCAAGCAGCGTCTACGCGACCTGGGCAGCCGCATCACCAGCCCTAGAAAGCCCAGCAAACACAGGAACACCTCTCCCGCAGCTCCTCTCCACCACTTCGCTTCTCTATAGAACATCTTGCGTCTGGTGATATTTGCATATTTATGTTGGTCACATCGTCGCGCATGCGTTGCTGCGTTGCTGAAATTGCGGAACCGCTTCAGACTAAGTTTATTGCTTGAAGGTCTGTCCGTCTTCTCGGCGAGAGTGATGTGGACTCGAGAGCACTGGCGCGCCGGGATCTTGTGTCTCCCGGTGGTGATGGCTCTATCGCTGGGCCGTAGTCCGGTTGCGCACAGGTAAGACGTGCCATGCAGCATGGTGTTCACGCATCTGTCTGTCTGCACTCTGCCAACATTTCTCCAATGTCACTTTTCTTTTCTTCAGCGTTAACGAGCCCAGCAACATGTCGTACGTCAAACTTACAGTGGATAAACTGCTAAAAGGATATGACATTCGGCTCAGGCCGGATTTCGGAGGTAATGAACTTGGGTTACAGCACCTGTGTGCACCCGTAAAATGTCCTGTGTGCACCACGTCTCGGTGTGTTTTTATAACGTGCGGTGTCTAAGTATAATGGATGTTACAGATTTAATGAATCATCTGTGCGGTTTGCAGGTCCTCCGGTTGATGTCGGAATGAGTATTGACATATCCAGTATTGACATGGTGTCGGAGGTGAACATGGTGAGTACCACAGTTATCTCTACGTACTGCATATGTCTACCGGCTTATGTTTTGATGTGAAGTTTATTCCTATATCTGCGTGTTAACATGGATTCTGTAGCTGTCACTGTCCTGTCTGTAGAACTGCTACATCTGCAATGTTTCAAAACTTGCTGCATCTCCAACCACACGATCTCTCTCTCTCTCTCTCTCTCTGTCTCTCACCCACTCTCTCTCTTTGTCTCTCTCTCTCTCTCACACACACAATACTTGCAGATTATGGAAAGATCATGTGCAAAGATATAAGACAGGAAAAAAGACAATATAATCATGGAAGGTTGTGCTTATGATTATGCTCTAGTTTTAGAGTTAAAATTACATAAGACACTGCGACTTTCTGTGTGTGTCTGCGACTGCTCTGAAATGCATGTACACACCCTCTGAGAAACACACATAGGCACTTTATTATGGGTAATAATGAATATCAAACACTACAGTGTATTGAGATAATGTTAATTAGTTCTTGTTAATGGGTGCTTGATGATAATGATGATTTAGAATGTAGAGTTATGTGACTTAGAAATACACTATATCTGGATTTTACATTAACCTGATTATCAGAGCAAGCCACCATCAAAATGCACATTATATCATACTAATATTCAACTGCTGTAAGTTAACAGTAAAGTAATTGTGATGATAACAGTTAAGGTGTTCTGGTGTTACCATCTGAAGTGTTAATGGTGCTTTCTTTAGTTAAGGTGTTCTGGTGTTACCATCTGAAGTGTTAATTGTACTTTTTTTAGTTAAGGTGTTCTGGTGTTACCATCTGAAGTGTTACTGGAAGTTTCTGTAGTTAAGGTGTTCTGGTGTTACCTTCTGAAGTGTTAATGGTGCTTTCTTTAGTTAAGGTGTTCTGGTGTTACCATCTGAAGTGTTAATTGTACTTTTTTTAGTTAAGGTGTTCTGGTGTTACCATCTGAAGTGTTACTGGAAGTTTCTGTAGTTAAGGTGTTCTGGTGTTACCTTCTGAAGTGTTAATGGTGTTTTCTTTAGTTAAGGTGTTCTGGTGTCACCATCAGAAGTGTTAATGGTACTTTCTTTAGTTAAGGTGCATGTATGTGCCCTTTTGTATTCATGGGTTGTCACATGTCCCATGTGGTATAGGAGGTAGTATATTGGTTCTGTTTGAATGCAGATACTGGCTTTGTGGGGTGGAGCCGTGGAAATAAAAAGGAATTTTGTTTAATGGTTAGTTGACACAGTACTGATCTGAGGTCAGTGGACACATCAGCAGACTGAGGTCTGTGGACACACCAGCAGACTGAGGTTTGTGGACACACCACCAGACTGAGGTTAGTGGACACAGCACTGGACCAATGTTAGTGGTTTGTGAATATAGTACCGGACTGAGATTAGTGGACATAGTACTGGACTGAGGTCAGTGGACACAGTACTGGACTGAGGTCAGTGAACACAGTATTGGACTGGTGTCCGTGGACACAGTACTGGACTGAGATCAGTAGACACACCACCAGACTGAGTTCAGTGGACACACCACCAGACTGAGTTCAGTGGACACACCACCAGACTGAGGTTTGTGGACACACCACCAGACTGAGGCTAGTGGACACAGCACTGGACCGAGGTTAGTGGACACAGTCCTGGACTGAGGTTTGTGGACATAGTACTGCATTAAGTTTATTGGACATGAGGTTAGGTGGACATGTATGGAACTGAAGTTAGTGGACATTGTTGGACTGAGGTTAGTGGACACTGTTGGACTGAGGTTAGTGGGCACTGTTGGACTGAAGTTAATGGACACTGTTGGACTGAGGTTAGTGGACACTGTTGGACTGAAGTTAATGGACACTGTTGGACTGAGGTTAATGGACACTGTTGGACTGAGGTTAGTGGACACTGTTGGACTGAGGTTAATGGACACTGTTGGACTGAGGTTAGTGGACACTGTTGGACTGAGGTTAATGGACACTGTTGGACTGAGGTTTGTGGATAGAGTGTTGGACTGAGTATTGTACTGATGTTATTGAACAGTGGTTAGTGGACATATATTGAACTGTGATCAGTGGACATGTATTGAACTGTGGACAGTGTTGGAGTGAGGTTAGTGGACACAGTGTTGGAGTGAGGACACAGAATTCGACTAAATGAGGAAATGAATGTGAATTTGAATGAATGCTACAAACTGCTACATCCCCACAGGAGCTCAAGAGCAGTGTTTATTTCACAGGATGCACGGGCTGTGAGAGTGTGTGAGAGTGTGTGAGAGTGTGCTCTCAGCAGGTCACCCACGCTGAAATACATACAACAGAGTCGGTAATTGGCCTGGGACACAGGTTCTGATGTTTTGGCTCTACAGCACACTGGATTCGAAAGAAAATGATATATCAAACACTGCAATAGAGGGAAAAGCACACCAGCGCCTCCTCAGAGGGGAGACCACGCAAACCACGGGAGAGCCATGAGAAGCAAAAAGCCAGGTTACTTTAATAGGGTTTCAAGGTCAGTAATGTCAGGTTAGTTTAATAAGGGTTCAAGGTTTGTAAAACCAAGTTAGTTTAGCAGGGTTTCATAGTCTGTAAAGACAGGTTAATTTAATAAGGCTTCAAGGTTTGTAAAGTTTTAGACTCCCATGGACAGATGATACAGTCATTAACGTATAAGAGATGGTAGGAGGAAAATGTGAAGAAAAAATATCATGTGACCCAAAGTCCTCCCCCTCACCTGTGACACACGGGGCCTGCATGGCAGCAGCAAGAGTGAACAGAACTGAACAGAAACACTGGATCTGCTCTGATACAGACAGGCACATCCAAAAGGGGCATGAAGACCTTCCCCTTAAGACCAACATCCGCTCTTAAAAATGATTCCAGGGTCTCTTCCAGGGGACAGAGTGGAGTGTTCATGACTGGCTGTGTTGGTCTCCTCACCCGAACACCACAGCGTTCACTCGACTCAGTGCTGAAAGCAATACTCCCCTGTTTAAACCCACCACCATCATTTTTACTTCCAGCGTGCAGGGACACAGAGCCAAAGCAAAAATTGTGTCCAGTTTGTCCAGTGCAGCTTTTCATGGCACACAGTTAAATGCACCGTGTTCACTCTAGTCATGGAGAGAAGTGGACAAAGTTAGCAAAGGTGGTTTGTGACAACTCGTGTTGTAAAAAATAAAGAGCTATATAAATAAATTCAAGTTGACTTTGACTTAACAAAGCCTAGAAATAAATGCCAGGGTATTTTTTGAGGGTTTGACTATTTCAATAGAATTAAGATATGTTTAATTAGTGGATGAGCCCTGGAGGAGAAGTAGAGCAAAGAAAATGGGCTTTGAAAATCTCTAAGGCAGCAGCACTGACCTGTGAAATCACTGCTACCGCTCGCAAGGACGTGAGGACATATGCAAAATGCACTTGCAGGTTTTGTTTGTTTAACTGCATGCACGTCCATGTGCACGAGAGAAGTGGAATATAAGAGGGTGTGGAGTTATCACCCTATCACTTTCCTCATGCCTTTTAAACAGCTGTACTAA
>NC_135225.1:14001609-14026609 GCF_052324685.1 Brachyhypopomus gauderio | reverse complement strand
GCTACATGTGACGTATAAGAGTAAAGCTGTGTTTAGCTCCAGCTGTGTTTAGCTCCAGTTGTGTTTAGCTCCAGCTGGTTGCAGCAGAGGGAAAACTGTCCGAAACAAATACACAAGGGCCACATCCCCACAGAACGTGTATCTATATGTTATATTGTCATTTTAATTGAATGAAACATGCTTTTGTTGTTGACGTGTTGTGCACTCAGATTATGGCATTGTCGTGTGAATTGTAAAGTTTATTAGTTATATATATTTTATACAGTGCATGCAAAGCACTCATTATATTCCCATTGACAGTCCTAAGTCTGAAGGTGCATGTTTAGGTAACTAAAGCTACAGTCACTTGTCTGTACGTGTGTCTCTGTGTTGCAGGACTACACCATCACAATGTACTTCCAGCAATCATGGCGTGATAAGCGGCTGTCCTACACGGGGATCCCTCTGAACCTCACACTGGATAACCGCGTGGCTGACCAGCTCTGGGTGCCCGACACGTACTTCATAAATGACAAGAAATCATTCGTTCATGGGGTGACGGTCAAAAACCGCATGATCCGCCTGCACCCGGACGGAACCGTGCTGTATGGTCTCAGGTGTGTGATGCGGGACTGGACGCACATGCTAACAGTGGACGCACATGTCATTCATTTCACCTGTGGTGATTTATGCCTCCTTCTAAACATGTACATACGATCATGTCTACACACTTGCGTGTGTCTCATCTCCTGGGCTCCGGCTATTCTGATGTTGTTTTTTTGGAGTTGAAGTCCCAGAGCGGGATGAGTGTCCCGTGTGAGTCATCTTCCTGCTCAGTGATGAAAGATGAAGTAGTCTTTGCCCTATTTAAGCACTGATGCAGTCTGTTCAGAATTACTCCATCCCCTAGACCTAAGCCCCGCCCCACCAATGCCCAAATGCTTGAGTGTGGGACCAAACTGATCAGGAAAAAGAGAATTATTAAAAATCTGGGTGGTGTAGCTGCAAAACAGTACAATAGTAAAATACAGTTGGGACAATGATCAAATGGAAATATACTATGAATTATTGTATGAATATATGGCATTCCTAGATATATATATATATATATATATATATATATATATATATATATATATATATATATATATATATATATATAATATTATATTATATATATATATATATATAATATCCTAAACTATCTGCACTAGAAGAGCAAACTACATTCTCACTGCAGGTATTTCTCTCCCACGGGGCAGCCCACAGCTCTCTCACCCATTCTCTCACAGTTCACCATATACCTTAGGTAGCTTTGCAGAAATCTCTCTCTCTCTCTCTCTCTCTCTCTCTCTCTCTCTCTTTCACACACACACACACACATACACACACACACACACACACACACACACACACACACACACACACACACACCATTCTTTCTCTCTCTCTTCCTCTCTTTTTCTTTTTTTGTCCCTCTTCCCTATGTTGTATAATTTAGATCTAGCGCTCTATTTGGGGCTAAGATGTGTGGATGCTGTCAGTGTGTTTGCATGTGTAACAGGAAGGGTGTGAGTGTCTCTGTGTTCCTTTGAGTGGTCTGTCTATAAATGTTTGTGATTACTGAGTAGATCAATACTCGTGAATATAGTGTGTCGATGCTGGGGTGAGTGTGTGTGTGTGTTCGTGTGTGTGTGCCTCTGTAAGGAAGGACAATGAGGAAGGACAGCTTTGTACCCAAAATGCATCTGGGACTGGGAAAAAGCTGCTGTATCATAAGCTGCTATGAAGTCCGGAAGTTACACACTGAAGTGTGTGTGCGTGTGCGTGTGTGTGTGTGTGTGTGTGTGTGTGTGTGTGTGTGTGTGTGTGTGTGTGTGTGTGTGAAGAGGCAGTAATTAAAGCACGCAATAATTAAGATCCAACTTGAAACGTTTCGGAGCACGGTGGCAGCCATGGCTGTGGCAGTGTGAAGGCAATTAAGAGAGAGAAAGAGAGAGAGAGAAAGAGAGAGAGAGAAAGAGAGAGAGAGCTGCAGAGCACAGCACTGGGAGAATGAGGGAGAGACCGAGCTGGGAGGGGAGGAGAGGGGAGGAAAGGAGAGGGGAGGGGAGGAGAGGAGAGGGGAGGGGAGGAGAGGGGAGGAGAGGAGAGGGGAGGGGAGGAGAGGGGAGGAGAGGGGAGGAGAGGAGAGGGGAGGAGAGGGGAGGGGAGGAGAGGAGAGGGGAGGGGAGGAGAGGAGAGGAGAGGGGAGGAGAGGAGAGGGGAGGAGAGGGGAGGGGAGGAGAGGAGAGGGGAGGGGAGGAGAGGGGAGGGGAGGAGAGGAGAGGGGAGGGGAGGAGAGGAGAGGGGAGGAGAGGGGAGGAGAGGGGAGGGGAGGAGAGGAGAGGGGAGGGGAGGAGAGGGGAGGGGAGGAGAGGAGAGGGGAGGAGAGGGGAGGAGAGGGGAGGGGAGGGGAGGGGAGGAGAGGGGAGGAGAGGGGAGGTGAAGGGAGGAGAGGGGAGGAGAGGGGAGGGGAGGAGAGGAGAGGGGAGGGGAGGGGAGGAGAGGAGAGGAGAGGGGAGGAGAGGGGAGGGGAGGGGAGGGGAGGGGAGGAGAGGAGAGGAGAGGAGAGGGGAGGAGAGGGGAGGGGAGGGGAGGGGAGGAGAGGAGAGGGGAGGGGAGGGGAGGAGAGGAGAGGGGAGGGGAGGGGAGGGGAGGAGAGGACTCTGAGGTGGGAGGCTGTAATTTTGTGTGTTGTAAGAAAGAAGGCAGGACCTGAAGCAATATCACTTACCTGGTATTATCACTGCATCACACGCACTGTCCTACTTCATCTGAGCTCTTTGAAGTATAATTAGCAGATTTTCCCAGTGCACATCTATACTTTTAATATTAATATCTTCTTATTATTATTTAATGCTTCTTATGCAAGATCTTACGGTACAGTAATAAATAAAAGTGGAGATGTAATACTTGTTCAAGATGTCAACCTCCTTCCACTCTTCTCCATGTTTGTTCAGGGAGAAACATGGTGATGTTTGTACCTTCATTGCTTTATTGTTTTTATCTGTAGCTTTTTAACACTTTTCAAAATCTGTGCTCCCTCAATACAGATGCTTTACTGAAGGAAAGGCAACTTTCTTTCATTCGATCTTCTATTTAGTTCTAGAACGGTCACAGAATCTTCAGTTTTTGAATTGCATTTGAATTAACTGGTTGTTGCTAGGATAACCATCACGGCGGCCTGCATGATGGATCTGCGCAGATACCCTCTGGATGAGCAGAACTGCACCCTGGAGATCGAGAGCTGTAAGTCCAGCCTAATGTTCATTGGAAATTATGATTTTACAGCTATGACAATATAATGATGTGATAATGTTCTAACGAGTATACCACATCCTAAAATGAAACAACAGAATGAACAGAGCTTAAAGGTAATTAACAAATAATACTGACCGATGACATAAAGGGGGATATATTTATAATATATTATTAGTAATAGAACTGACAGATGACATAAAGGGGGATATATTTATAATATATTATTAGTAATAGAACTGACAGATGACATAAAGGGGGATATATTTAAAATATTAATAATAGAACTGACAGATGACATAAAGGGGGATATAATTAAAATTATTTGAATGTGCAAGACAAAACATACAAACAATACAAATACAATACAATACAAACAATAAAATAAAAATACAACTAAAAAGTATTGGCAGAGATTCCAGATCTTTGGTGCATTTAAATGTAATGCTGCCACTCCACTGTTTTAAGTTTCATATGTGGAATATGACGATGGCTAGCAGTGGACAATTTAAACACGATCTGTAACAGTCCATCAGGCACGCAGAAATGTATGAAGGTGCCAAACCATTAAGACATTTAAAAACTAGCAATAAAATGTTATAGTCGATAAAGGAAACAGGAAGGCAGTAGATTGATGCTAAAACTGGTCTAATATGATCTCATTTTATAGCGTGCGTTAATAGTCTTGCTGCTGCATTTTGCAGGAAGTCCTGTGAAAAGTGCATGTCAAGTCAAGCAAAACCAACATGAATCAGTTTCTTAGCATATCGCAGATATATTCCTTAAATGACAGAATGCAATATTAGTAATATGATTATGTGGTGTAAAAGACAAACGTTTGTTTATCTGACGCATGTTCACCTATACTGTCTTTTCGTTAAATATATAGAACACCAGTTTAAACCAGTTCCAGAAAGAGCGATGATGATGATGAAGCCGAGTTAGAGCACATGCACAGAAACATCACCAGTGTGAACATTTACTCCCGTTCACTACGTTCATTAAAGCTGTCTCAGTGCTTCACTTGCTTTGATGCCAGACTGGGATTTTTTATGGATATTGTGATCATTTAAGTAAATTAAGCTGGGAGAAGACATACATTATTTTTTTAGTCAAAGAGGAAGGATAGCAATTAATCTGTAATTGATGAAAACTGAAGAATCAAGGTTTTGTTTCTGTTTTGTCTGTTTGTTTAACAACTGCTGTTTTAAGTGTGTCTGGGGAAAAAAATCAATCAAGCAATTGACTACGACAAAGGCTGTCAAATGCATATAAAACCTTAGCATATAAAACACAGGAGGAGCCACATGACAACTTTCTGAGGAGCTGTATACCTAATCTAAACTATTCACAGTAGAGTCCACTATTGGTACCATGATTTATGTATTAAAAATGCAACATCCAAATTCTAAAGTAAACGTGTAAAAGAAATTTGTAATGTAGAGTGTTACTAAAAGCATCTGTGGTTTATGTGTTAAAATACCATAAAATACCATACAGAGATCTAGAATAGCGATAAGTAAGTCATTACATGACTAAATATAGAGTGACCACGATCCACGACCAGAATAGATATGTTCTGAGTAAAAACCCATGTTGTTAATTGTTGTATGAATTCAGTTTAATTGTTGAGCATTTCGATTGCTTCTCTAATTAAAGTTTCACTAAGTAGCCCAAGTTCAAAGGTAAAATTTCCTTTGGGTGTGGTTCTATGTTCATCCATCTAACCTGTCACTAATCTTGTTAACGTTCTGTGTTAAACTTGGTTCTTCCTTATGTTAAGGCATTTAGTGTGTGTCAATGTTGTGCGTGTCATACAAATATTTAAGCCTGGTCTTAACACTTTCATTTGCCATTTCCTCTTCAAATTTTTGTGGTTTGTGAAATGTTCATTTAGTCCATAATTCCAATGCTTCTTAAATTCATAACTGGAGAAAATTAATCCTACTTCTGCTAATATATAGGAAACTCAAACATGATCTAGTTGAATTACTCTATATTAAAATATTAGCATTAGCTAATTAGCATTTACCAACTTGTCTTTAGTGCAGAGGTCAACATTTAGTTAGCATATTGAACTTGACAGTGGCTTTTGCCTAGAGAAAATAGACAAATCTGTGGTCTTGTAAAATGGGCATCTTTGAACTTTGTGAGACACTGAAAAATCCTCAAAGGCTTTTACAAGGTTAAGACGTTCTGCAATATACAGCATGTGCAAAAAAATAAAAAATAAAAAAAACAAAATAAACATCTGTTTTCCTGGACAAAAGAAACCCCACAGGCTGGTGGGGGTGGAGGTGGGGGGTTTGAACACAGTCAGTCAGAGAATCGGAGAATGCCAGAGCCGAGGGCTGGTGCCGCCGTGCCGAGGCAGACCGGGCCCTCCACATCACCTTGGCGTCAATAATAGATTCCACCTGTGTGCCAAGCTGCTGAAGTCCCCAGGCTCTCTAGCCAGCCATGGAAGTGCAGAGCAAGGGGTCCGCTCAATCAGCTCCCTCACCCCAGTTCTCACGTACCGCCGAACAGCCGGTGCAGACATGACCACGGCCGTATGTTCTCTATCTGTCTGCCGTCATGTTCGATCTGGGAGCACAGAAGAGCAGCCTGAGTCTTCTCTCCAATGTCCTTCGTTTTTTTTTTATGTGCTTTGGAACACAGCAAGTAGCACCGTTATATGTGCATGTGGCATTCTCTGTCCAGAGGAGAGTGAACTGTTGCTCGGTGGGCCAAACTCCTCCACACAGCCAAGGCACATTAGCATAGCGTGTCATGTATCCTCAGCCATGCCAGGAGAGAGGACAACTGTGCTAACTGAGGTCTTTTTTTAACAAAGCCTTCTTCCGTCCCACCCCAACCCCAACCTTTCTTGCTGGCTGACGGACGGTGGTTGTAATCGGAGGGTAGACAGCCGGTGGGCAGACAGCTGTATTGCTGTGAGACTGCATGTCGTCTCGGAGCTGGAGGACACAAATCACAACATTGCAGTAGAAAGCGCAGTGCTAACACATCAGCAGACACACTGCACATCGCTCAGGATTTACATGTTCATGCCAGTTGGGTGTGTTCACACTCGATTGTGAACAGCTTTTAAACAGGGAGTTATGTTTCCAAACGTTCTAATCAGGCTCACCTTTGACTTGAATGCTGAACTGGGTCCTACCTGTGAATATGACTACCAAACCTAATGTGGCCAAAGAGCTTTATTCTTCGTGTTTGCAGTCGAATGTCCCCTAGATTGTATCTCCTATGACAAAACTGGATAAAGAACATAAATTGCTTCTGTCCCATGATGAAGCCATAATGAGTCGGAGCTCCGTGTTCTTTGTAGATAATGGAAAAGACTGAGCAGAGAGGAAAAATCCCATCAGCCCAGTCTGAATGTGGAATTCTCTCTGAGATGTTCTCACTGTTACAGCAGTGTGCAGTCACATGCTGATTTAATCCTCAGACGAGAAGATGTGCATGAACGCTTCACTTCCTGTCTCTGTCCTCAATGCATGACAGGAGCTCTTACTGAGCAAGACATGCTAATAACAGTATCAGATTTATGCTGTAAAGCATTGTGAATTTTATGAAGTTTCATATTTTTTTTTACAGGGGCCTATGCCACACAGTCATCCTCAATATAGTATGAGGGAGTACTGTTTAGTATTCTTCACCCCTCAGCCATACTGGCACTCTTAATTAAGGGATGATGTTGATATGACAAAACACAGTTTCCAGTTCTGTGGCCATTCTCCACAATATTATCACTATCAGACTGACTCCAGGTCAGTCATTTACAGGCTCATCCTCCCTGCATATACCTTCTCTAAATTTTCGTGACCAGATAAATATTCTTACACCCCCTCTCAGCCTCCTAACCATAATCACACGCAGTAAAACTTGATTGAGCCCAGTTCAGTGTTCCTACCTGCACCCTCAGCTACAAAATCACTTTTTCATGACCCCAAATTAGTATTCTTTCTTACAGAAAAATGTCAAATCAGTCAGTCTGTCAGGGCGTGACCAGAGGCAAAGGAGCACAGCAAGGAGAGTCAATTCAAATGTTTATTACTCCTTACGGAGACACATACATTCTGGCCAGACAAGAAACAAACAGACCCACTGACACATGGCAACATGGCCACTTTTAACAGCATGGGTGAGACCATATACAATTCACCAGATACATTCCACCTCAACAAAGACTAACAACACTTATAGCTCAATAAAGCCATTTCCGATCTCACATTCCATTCCAAACACCCAACATACTACTTCCCTATTAAGCATAAAGACAAGAAAGTTACACATATTTCACACAACTCGCTGTATACGTCTGGTTTACCCCCTAGAAAGGTTCCAGATAGTCTAGCCCACATTACCCAGAATTCCAAGCGGGTCTATAAGACATGCTCAGTAAACCCGCACTCCTTCTTAGACACCCCCACTGACCCACGCTGCAGACATGGCTCCTGGGGAACAAACACAGAAGGCAGGAAAACAGATCTGGGTAAGCTCAATAAAATGCTACCACTGCCCCTACCTATGGTCTGACTCTTCTTGCTGGTGTGCCCTCCTAGCATAGAAAAGTGCATGTTTTTAAAATTGCTAAACCATTGGCACAAGGTATGAACGGTGTTACATATTATACAGAGAGCTACAAAAGAGCTACCTATATGTTACAAGTGTATGGTTTCATTTCACTGGTGTCTATGTTGTGTCTTTATACCTATAAGCTCATTGAGCTACATTTAAACATTTAAAACCCCATAAACTCCAACACTACCAACCCACACACCCAACCCATATGCAGTTACACGTGTGGGCCTTAGTGAGCCATCACACAGTCCCCCTCCAGTGTTCCAGTAATGTTCTAAGCTTCTGATGTCATCAGTCATACGGTGACAATAATTAGATTCAAACGTCAGTGCAGCGTGTCCTAGGAAATGCGCAGGATGTTCAGCAAACATGAAGCAAGGTTGAATACCCCGCTAGTAAATGTCCTGTCACTACTGACCTGTACAAGCAGTACCTACGAGGCCATCGTTTGTAATCTAAGTGCTGATAGGTGCAGAAATGAGCTCTATATGATTCTAAAGTATGTGAACTCTGTAAACCTTGGGAATGTTCAGTTTTGCTAATTTACAAATTACAGGTACTTCTTACTGACTGTTATTGACTATTTTTAGACATGAAAGAAATACATAAACTGGTAAAAAATATAATAAGGTAGCAAACATCATGGATACTGGAAAGAAAGGTCCTTCTTTAATTTCTTCTGTAATGCTAAAACAAAAGAGACAAACATAATGTACTCTGAAGGTGAAACTCTGAAAACATATTAAGTGATGTAGGCCTACCAGAATAACACCAAAGGCAACAATGCTGATCAATTACTATATAAAAAAGTATCTAATATAGCTAATAAATACAGCAGCTACAACAATCTAACAAGGCAAATACACTAGAACACAACTATGAGATTGTTCTAAAATAAGAAGGATTTATTGTTATAAAACCTGTCTGAAGACGTGAGGATGAGAACGCTCTGAGTGAACGTGGCAGGGAAGCAGATGGTCTTGTGACAGCCCGACGTCCTGTGGCAGCAAGCCGCACGAACGTGTGTCCACACAGCCCCGAGACTGCAGCCAAACGCTGAAACAAACTAGCACATTTGATCGTTTCACAGCACTCTGGCTTTTGTTACTCTGTAAATAACTGATTCTCTCTCCTTTTTTCACAGACGGTTACACTACAGATGACATTGAGTTTTATTGGATGGGGGGCAGTTCAGTGACAGGGGTGGACAACATTGAGTTGCCACAGTTCTCCATCATTGACTATGAAACTTTGTCTACGAAGGCAGTGTTTGCCACAGGTACAGCATTTCCACTGACTGCTATGTAACACCATGCTACAACAGAGTTATGAACAGTATTGCTGGGGGGGCGTTAACAGGGATACTATGTCTTCTACTGTATCTTATGTAATGTGTGCTGTATTTATTTACTATTATCTATCTTAGATTATGTAGGATCCACCGTATCTATTATCTTTAAGATGTCCAGTTATTAAAAGTGTTTTACTAGACCCTCAACCCTTTTGTGAGGAAGTGCACCATGTTTTCACAGCACAGCACCTCCGCAGCATGCTAAACCTGTCTGTGGAACAGAAAGGTTTCAGTTGTCTACTCAGAAAAGTATCCCTGGCTAGCACAAATAGGTTAGAGTCCTAAAATACCCTTAAACCGAGACACTGCCAGAAACAAGAGACTGCGCTGAAACCTAGATTGAGAGATGATATACAATACAGTGCTATTTGGGTGGTTTTACTAGGCAAAACAGTTCAAATGCAAATATAAAATCCTCTGTCAAACGCATGAGCCGGTTTAAAGTTTGACTTTAGGTTTCAGATATAAATGAACTACTGTAGTCAGTGTTCAGAGACTGAAATGTATGTTTTTTTTCACTCAGTACTCCATCACACTCCATCAAACTGAAATGAAACAATAACTGTTGGCATTAAGGTGGGGAATGTCAGCTAGAGTTAAAAGGCATTTACAGACTGGATAAGCCACATAGAAACCATTTATAAACATAATCCACCCATTTTTAAGGGGCCATTTATAATTGGGCATTGACTGAGTTGCATCATTGATTCATGCAGAAGAAACTTAGCAAAGAGAGGATTCTAGATTCTACAGCTGTGGTCTCCACATAAGGTCCAAAGAGTCAATGCCATTAAAATAGTCAAAAACAATGATAAATTACGGATGAAGCCAAAACATTAGATTTTTACATTGTATTATATATTATTGAGATGCAAGACACCCTATAATGCTGTTATACCATGTTGGCAATGACGTTTGTATGGTCTTACTCTCCCTAGGAGTGAAGAGCCTGGTTTTCACATAGCATTGGTGCTCACATAGCTTGTAACAGGCTCTTTTGTCTTTCTGGACAAGGTGCCAACACATGACTGTTATGAGCGTATGCTCACTGTTATGAGTGTATGCCAAAGAGTTTGTTCTCATCCTCTCTCAGGTTCCTATCCTCGTCTGTCGTTGAGTTTTAAGTTGAAGAGAAACATTGGATACTTCATCCTGCAGACGTACATGCCCTCAAACTTGATCACCATCCTGTCCTGGGTCTCCTTCTGGATCAACTACGATGCCTCTGCAGCACGGGTAGCCTTAGGTGTGTGTGTGTGTGTGTGTGAGTGCGTGTAACCGTTTTTAGTACCGTTGGGGTAAATATTACATAAACGTCATAAACCTCATAAAACAGATAGACCGTGTTATGGTGTAAATTGTAAAGCATTCTTGCCAACACTTTTAAGATGATTATATGATGATGACATTACTGTTCCCTCTTGTAAATTCTATTTAGTTGTGCTAGCCTCTAGTCTGTAATGTATCTCTATAGGAATCACCACTGTACTCACCATGACCACCATCAACACCCATCTGCGGGAGACGCTTCCCAAGATCCCCTATGTGAAGGCCATAGATATCTATCTGATGGGCTGCTTTGTCTTTGTGTTTTTGGCCTTGCTGGAGTATGCGTTTGTCAACTACATTTTCTTTGGCCGAGGGCCCCAACTACAGAAGAAAGTGGCAGAGAGAGCTGCCAAGAGCAACAGTGAGAAGATCAGGTTGGAGAGCAACAAAGTCCAGGTGGGCGGGCGGAGCCGTCGGATGGGTTTCGTTAGGTGGAGCGCCGTTTCCCTCTTAAACCCTGTCTCTCCCCACGTTCTCTTTCCTTCTTACAGGTGGATCCCCATGGGAACATTCCACTTACCAACCTTGATCTGCGCCTCACCGGGGCCGAGATGCTGGGTGGTCTTGGTGACCCTCGGAACACCATGTTCTCTTATGACAGTGCCAGCATCCAGTACCGCAAGCCGCTGACGGGTCACGACCTGTATGGCCGTCCCACCGCTGCCCTTGAGCGGCCAATCACGCAAAAGAAGAGTCGCCTAAGGAGGCGGGCCTCTCAGCTTAAGGTGAAAATTCCAGACCTAACAGACGTGAATGCCATTGACAAGTGGTCCCGTGTCATCTTCCCTATCACCTACACCTTCTTCAACCTGGTGTACTGGCTGTACTATGTCCACTAGGGGGCGTTAACCCACGCAGCTCAGATTGTACTCATCAGGCCCAGCCAACTCAAGCTTTGTTCGGATGTGGCATTTGGTCACAAAGGAAAGAGATGCAAAAGTAGTATTTTCTCTGTAAATATGTTAGATTATAGTAATAAATAAATGCATATATACAATTTAGGGAAGATAAATATGGTTTATTTATCAATTTAAGTTATCCTGCCTTCTATAAGCTATTACATAATCTAGATTATATAGTATTAATAACATTTAAATAGGACACAGGAATTCAGCACTTTATTTTATGGCTTCTGCTTCTTGTGATAATCGACCACTGGGACTTTGCAGTCATGCAAAATGTTTCTCTGCAGTGAGGGGTGTTGCCTCCTCAAGCACCATGCATGTTTGCACTACATCTGCCCCAAAGTGAGCTCTCACGCTCACACTCAGCACAACACAACCTACTTGTTTGCAGCACCTAACAGTTCTGAGAGCATGTATGAGCTTTTTTGCTCTTCTTTGGGTAAATGTATTTTACAATACGTATGTTTATGGTGGGCAGAGATCCTCTGAGAACAAAGAAAGGAAGACATCTATAGAGCTTTAAGTATTTTGTGAGTGTGCCTGTGTGTGTGTGTGTGTGCGCGTGTGTGCGCGTGTGTGCGCGTGTGTGTGCGCGTGTGTGCGCGCGTGTGTGTGTGTGTGTGTGAACACACATCTACACTGAATTATTTTTTAGGTCACCTACAGCCACACATAACTAGTGTACCCAGTGTCACAACAGATGGAAGACCAACCTGGGTGAGAACAAATGTGTATTTTCCTTCTTAAGATGTCAGGTAATAAAACAGGATGCCACCATACTTTCAAACGAGCAGTTCCAGGAAGGATTATAGCCTCATTCTTGTGGCAGAGGAAGAGATGTTCATACTGATAAAAAAAATGAGTGTCCAGATTTTGCTTCTTAGATTTTGAACAGGGACTCTAGGGGCAAGGTAATTAGATTGGAATCTTATATACAGAAGTTAGTGTCTTGCTAATGGCATGCCAAAATGCAGACACCAAACATAACACCAGCTACATTTGGGCTAAAATAGAAATGGTGTAAATTAGATTTCTCCATGAACTGGTCAATTAAGAGTTGGTTTGTCAAACCTCAAGGTTAAAAGAACACAGGGAGGAGAAAACAAAAACTCCAAAACCTCCTCTTAATGGTATCTTAATGCTATGTTTTGACTTTGCATTCCAATTCATCCTGAACTGGCTCCAGTCCCACACTGGGTACATACCACAGAGACGAACTATCATGACATAAGAGAGAGTCTTACATCTGGTAGAAATATAGCTTTGCTAAATGTAGATAAATCCAGTACTTCATTGGTTTGCTTGTAACTGTGTTTTGAGTGTCCACTTTTCTCATTTCCATTTAGCTTCAAACATGTTCACTGTGATTGATGTGGCACCCAGGCTCACCACAAAACACAAGAGATCAGCTGCAGAGTGGCAGATTAGATCTAATTAACGTGCTGTTACATTCTTACGGCTCAGTTTGTGCCTTCAAATCAAAACTGGGCCATTTTACAGGGTCAAACATACAGTGACATTGTTGACTTTCAGTGAATTCACTTTTTAAAAGAAAACAATAACTTCAGGCTACCATGGTAACAGAATTACCAGGTTACTGTCATGGGCTTTTAAGATGCTCAACATTAGATTATAGATATTGCATAGGTCTGGTCATATGTAGCTAGTAGAGCAACATTCCAGCATTCTGGTGAGAATACATGACTGGGGAAAATGCCGGTTTGGAACCGTCATGGCCACTAGGTTCTGCTTTTTGGTGAAGAGACCCAAACACATACAGAGTTGCTCCAGAATACGGATGTCTATACACCCATTCTCACTGAGAATACATACATATATTACTGAATAAAGTGACGCATCAGAAAGATTTACATACATACCAGGATGTCTACCACAGCAGATGCCAAAAAAAAAACTAAGGGTCTCTTTAAAATATTCAAATAAAGCTTTTAATGTAACATAGCTGTAAAATGCTTTAATGCTTTTTCTCATCTTCCGATGCTAATGTGCGTGTGAATGAGCCACTGGAATGTAGGAGATGGAGAGATGTGTGCGCGTATCTATAAGCCTATGACTGCAAGCACAGTTGTTCTTAAGAATCCTTTGTCTTAAAATTTTAAAGGGTTCAAATAAAATATTTCACCAAACCAGTGGTTTTGTGTTGTGGATTTTGTGAGATTTATGAGAGCCTTTTCAGTATGCTTGCAAATAGCTTATATGGTGAAACAGCAGACTGAAGAAAAATGGTGTTCATATAAGAATCCCATACGGGGACAGACAGGTCTTTGGAAGTGGATGTTGATGGACCCTCTGAATAAATGGACCATGGAGGGGAGACAATATATCTGCTTATAAAATAATAATTCATTTTATTGAATGCACCTTTCAAGAAATGCAAGGACACTGTATAATCAATAACATCACACATAAAAAACACTAATGGGCATAAAATCAACAACAAAAGTAAAAAAAAAAACAAAATAAAATAAAAAAAATGGCCCAAGAAGTGGGGTAAGCTATCCTGAACAGATGAGTTTTGAGTTTAGACTTGTGAGAATGAGTGGAGAATCAGTATAATGAATGTCATGGGGAAGCTGGTTCCTGAGTTTGGGGGATCATCATTTAGAAGTAGAAGATCTAACTAGATTTATGTGTCAGAGTTTGGGGGATCATCATTTAGAAGTAGAAGATCTAACTAGATTTATGTGTCAGAGTTTGGGGGATCATCATTTAGAAGTAGAAGATCTAACTAGATTTATGTGTCAGAGTTTGGGGGATCATCATTTAGAAGTAGAAGATCTAACTAGATTTATGTGTCAGAGTTTGGGGGATCATCATTTAGAAGTAGAAGATCTAACTAGATTTATGTGTCAGAGTTTGGGGGATCATCATTTAGAAGTAGAAGATCTAACTAGATTTCTGTGTCAGAGTTTGGGGGATCATCATTTAGAAGTGAATCTAATTGGATTTCTGTGATTGGAAGTTTATTAATCTAATCACAAGGTAAACATTATCTGTTCCAATATCGTTCATGCCTGTACCATTTAAGGTGATGGAAAAGTGGTAAACCATTTTCAAAAGTACTTTCATTACCCTGTAGAAATTAGTCTTACTCGTCTTGTATTTGTTAAATATCATTTAAGCAATAAAACTATAATGTAAAATACAACAATCACATTATTTGTATTAAACTTTTTTATTCTGAAAGAATTTGGCAGTGACAATTCCTTAATATAAAAAAACTGTCCTTGAATAATCATGAAGGGAACTTAACCCTTTAATTCAACCAACAACAGGCACAAATTTACTGGAATTCCAACAGCCATCAGTCATATGCCTACCCATGCAGTCATCTTACCACACACACACACACTTTTCCAATGTTTCCCTCCCAATATGTGCTAATATGAGCCAAGAATAGAATAATTTTCTATCCTGCACAGGGCACTGACAAGTAGATCCTGTTTCCTTAGGCATGTCTTTGCAGATCCATCTTGGTGGAGAGGAAAATGCAGAGTTCAGGAGTCATTTCAACTGCAGGACGACCTAAGAAAGCACACATTGCATTAGAGGAGACAAGAGTGCCTGCTTTATCAAGATACTGTTTACAGGTGACCAAATGAAAAGTGAATGAAAGACAGATACCTTATTAGCTGCTTCTAATGTGCTGATGAGTGTGTGTAGCTCCTCTTTGTTCATTTCGATGTTTACAGCTCTCTGGACGCCATTTTCTCTCAGGTCTAGACTAAGGTTCAGTAGAGGAGTGTTTAAAGATGACAGCTTATCACTGGATAATGCAAGCTAGAAAGAGAAAATAATATAAGCAAATGGACAAGAACAATTCAAAACTAAAAGACATTTGATTTCTAATTTCATTTCTCAAAGCAATTAATCATTGTGATCCAAAGCTGTTGTTGGTATCTTGTACTTTTAATTGCCAGTTGAAATCCTGTAGTTGTGTACTGGATATTGTGCTGGTTCTGTCCACCAAAGCGCGTCTGATCTCCTCCCATCGAGCATGCACACACTGCACAACAGCCTGTGTACATGCAGCATTCACATCACCCAGCAGTTCCTGCACCTACAACAAAAAGACAACAGTCATCACTTTTCTATTTTTTATCTATATTTTGTGCACATATGTTTGTTCACAAAATAGCTACTGTACATGCATGTTTGAATAAGACATTAGATTAGATTAAAGTTTACAAAGTATACATGTTGAGGTAAAAGGCAATGAAATGCAGTTTAGTATCTAAACAGAAATACAATATGTAGCAAGTACAGGATTTTCAGTATCTACATTATTAAGTATTGACACAAACAGGTATGTTCTGAGTATACAACTGATTTAGATTTGAATAACCCTAACACTATAAACATGATATACAGATGGGTGTGCTATAAATATAATATAGAGCTTAACGTTCAATGAATATACTGGATGAATGGATACGTGCATCTAAAATTTATATACAGAATACACGAAATATATACAACCATAATATACATTAGGTATGCACAATGTACTGGTAAACCATACAGGAAATGATAGTGCAGTCTTCATGAACTCGAACTTCGTGGGACCTCGTGTGTACCAGTTAATAAAATGGGAATTACCATGACTTTAGCCACGTATGACAAAAATACTGCAAAAAATGAGCATCGGAGTACGAACCTCCTCATCCGTGCACTTCCTCCCAACAGCGACCCGAAAGAGCTGAGAGAGAGAGCTCATTAAATCTGCCCAGTCGGTCAAACTCCACGATTCACCCCCATATTCTGTTCGTCTGGGGTAACTGCGTCCACACACTCCATCCACAACACTGTGTAGGAGCTAGAAAATGAGAAATGACACCTTTTTCACTAACTACACTCCTATGGACGACGTGAACGTTATACAAGGCCATAATTAGTGTATTTTCTTTTGTCATTTCTGCTTTAGTCTTTAATAGTATATGCGGTCAAAATCATAATGGACCAGATCCCGTGGGTCTGTCCAAAACATGACACCTACACTAGCATTTGTGACAAAAGGGTGACAGAACGGAAAATACTCTGAATATCTAGATATCTAATTTTTTCCACAAACTATTGGTCTGCTGTGTACCCCTTTTATGGGCAGTACTCGTTTGCTATTCAGCGAACTTCCGAGTATTGGATTAACTGTGGTTACTCACTTTAGGGCACTCCACCGGAGATATTTTTTCGAGCAATTTTATCATATTGTAGCTCCGCTCCAGATCTCTAGATCAGCTGACTCGATCACGTGACTATAGGGAGGAGGCACGTTCAAGTGCGCTCTATTAAAAGTCAGTTTCAAATAAATATAATCAATGTATACAGAAATGTACAAGTAATTCCTTTTGTTAGGATAAAAGTGACAAAAAAGCTAAGACTTTTTTAAGAGTTATTAAAATAGAAGATTTAGAAACTATTTATATTTCTTGATTGTACCTGGGGTAAACCCGGAAGAAAGTAATTTCAATGTAAAAGTCTTTGAAAATATTTATTTTATTTGCACACTGCTCGCACACTAACATGGGCAGATTGGACAGAACACCACCAGTTTGTTCCATGTGCTATAGGTCACCAGTTCCATGCCCTGTCCTACCTATAGTTTTGTGTTTTACTGTGTTTAACCCACCTGATGCAGCTCATGTAGGGACTGATAATAAAAAAAACAGATAATAGTTAATAATAAAAATATTAAGTACAAGTATTAAGTTATTAAAATAACAAATAATAGTACATATGTCTGCTCAATAGTACATATGTAGTACATATGTCTGCTCAAATGAGTAGTATTTGAGCATACATAAAATGTGAAACAGCTTAGAATGTCCCACACTATAGATTATAATACCATGTTAATAATTTCACTTTTGAAATCACTTTAACAACTAATTTCCTGAGCCACTGTTTCAGGAAAAAGGGATAGACAAGGCTTAATTATATTTAAATCAGATGCAAAAATAATAATTTGGAGTTTAACATAAACATGGTTAATTAAAAATATTTCATTGTTTAAGGCTAATTCTGTATATAGAATATACATATATAGCTTTTACTGATACACCACAGCTGATCTCTTAAAATGTTTTATCTTGGACTCAACATTCAAATCTTTAAAATCTGAAAAAAAGAGTGAATGAAAGAAATACTGAAATTGTAATGGATTTGAACAAAAACAATGATGGGCAAAATGAGTGGCACAGTTTGTATTTTAAGACTTGTATTTTAAGACCTGAAAAGTCCAGCTCAAAAGGAAAATTATACATTATAAATGTTATTTTTACAACTTCAAATTTTGAAATTAAACTGACCACAACCAAGTTACTAAAATAAACTATATTACTTAGACTAAATCAGTTATATATTACTTGAAAATAACTGCCTGTTCAATCAAATGCACGTTCTGTTCATATTTAAGTATATTTTAACAGGCTCATATGACGCAGAGAACCATTAAAAAACACGCTTTTGTATAACGCATAAATATTTAAAAGGACATTTTTGAGACATTTTCTAATCTAGCCTATGAATTTCACTATAATTTACACTTTAATTTTTAAAAATTCACAAACCAATGCAATTGCAAAACAATTACGAAACAAGCAAGTATTTTGGGAAAGAGACTGACGCGTTAGCATCAGGGCTTCGCGTTTCGCAAGAGTGAATTTGTCACGGTTCACCGCTCACACTAAACGGTCCCACAAGTGATGCTGCTGCTGCGCAGAAGGTCACGGTATTTAGACGCTCCTCCGCGCAGGTCCGTACTGTAGTTGCTCAGTTTTTAAGTCATCTTCCAAGTAACGGTGAACAAAAAGTAGACACGATGCTTAAAGTGGTGCGCAGGCACACACCAGAGCATAGTCTCTCCATCTGGTTCAACTAAATACCGACCGATCATGTGCCCGGTTCTATGACTTAAGCGGTAAGTTTGCCGGTTGAGCTCCGTTTCGCTCTGACGTGCTGGAAACTGTTATGTAGCCGAGGATAAGAAAGCAGGCTAACTAGATATCTGATATCCGGTTTTAAACTATTTTGCGATAAATAACGAGTTTTCGAACAGCATAAAATATAAGCCGAGACTCGTCAGGATATAAGACCACATACGGTTGTGCACATTACCGGTCTAGCCGATGATTAACATTATCTAGTTATTTCCTCTGGATTACTATCCGTTTACCGTGCTAGCTTCCCAAATCCGGTGTTCGCTAGCTAGCTACTGCTTTACCTTCCTAACAAACGTATATACTAGAAGGCTAGGCTAACTCGGGTCTTGTCTTGTGATTTCCGCGTGTTTATTGTCAGTTCGTACAGGATTTGATGTAATAAATGACATAAAGTAGCTAGAAGGGTGAATGACAACTGTTAGCGTTGACTCTCCTGACACTCCTAAATGAGCCAGCTGGTTCATTAGAATCAGAGTCGTTTTAAAGCTGAGAGTGGTTATCTTCACAGAGTCGTTTTAAAGCTGAGAGTGGTTATCCTTTCAGAGTTGTTTTAAAGCTGAGAATGGTTATCCTCTCAGAGTTGTTTTAAAGCTGAGAGTGGTTATCCTTTCAGAGTTGTTTTAAAGCTGAGAGTGGTTATCCTTTCAGAGTTGTTTTAAAGCTGAGAGTGGTTATCCTTTCAGAGTTGTTTTAAAGCTGAGAGTGGTTATCCTCACAGAGTCGTTTTAAAGCTGAGAGTGGTTATCCTCACAGAGTTGTTTTAAAGATGAGAGTGGTTATCCTCACAGAGTTGTTTTAAAGCTGAGAGTGGTTATCCTCTCAGAGTTATTTTAAGGCTGAGAGTGGTTATCCTTTCAGAGTCGTTTTAAAGCTGAGAGTGGTTATCCTCTCAGAGTTATTTTAAGGCTGAGAGTGGTTATCCTTTCAGAGTTGTTTTAAAGATGAGAGTGGTTATCCTCACAGAGTCGTTTTAAAGCTGAGAGTGGTTATCTTCACAGAGTCGTTTTAAGGCTGAGAGTGGTTATCCTTTCAGAGTCGTTTTAAAGCTGAGAGTGGTTATCCTCTCAGAGTCGTTTCAAGGCTGAGAGTGGTTATCCTCTCAGAGTTGTTTTAAGGCTGAGAGTGGTTATCCTTTCATTCTGGCAGTTCGAGTTGGTCTTTATTAAGAGTGAGACAAAATCGCATTATCTGGTCACGAAGTAACGACAGTGGTTATTGGAGGTTTTCTTGAGGTATAGTAAACTCCATTACGTTGTTGTTTTACTGAACATGGTAGACAGCTTTTTAAACTGAACATGGACAGTCGAGAGACCCCAGAAACCTTCAAAACTCGTACATTTTAATCCACAAAGTGTTTTGTGGGACAACGGGAAGTAGGATAACATGGCAAAAAAAATTCTCAGTTTGTGCATTCCACTATATTTCATTTATGATGGATTTGGCAAAGGTTTGGTTTGTAAATTCTGAAAGTATTAGTTGATACCTAAACAAGGACTGCAAAACGTGTCTATTTGAAAGCTGTAGCCTAAACCGTTTATGTACAGTTTAGGACATGTAGAGGCAGGTTGAGATTTTTGAGATGGTTGATATTTTGGTTTGAGGTAGTAAACGTGTTTGAATTCGTGTTTGAATCAAGTCTTTGATTAATTGAATCAGTTTCAGATGCATACTGTGAACGAACTGAACATCAGAATCAAACCCTGAATAAATTATGATACATTTTGTAATTCATCAAAAATGCCAAATTATCATAAGTACCAGATAACCACTAAAATGACTGTGGCTTTAACCCAGTCATGGACTAAACAAAATGGGGATTTCCAACTGGGAAGTTGTGTTTTGGCTCGTCCTTATGCTACTTCATGATCACAGGCCAGCAGTTCATTTTATGTTTTTAGACAAAAGTTGCCTTTGTTGCCTGAAGAGCAAAAGTAATTTTAGCAGAAGTCTGCAGTCAGTACATTTAATCATGAGCATATTACACACTACTTACTGAGTCACACTGTTGGCTGTATTACTTTACTGCCACTATTACATTAAAGAAGAAAATGGACCATTGGCCTGTGATCAAGTCATAGATTTGTGGTTTTACATCTGAGAACAAAGTTTGAAAATACCTAACAGAAAAGGAAGCATAAAGACACCAATAGGTACAGAAAGAAAATTAGCCTTAACCTGATTTTCTAAGGGAAATCTTTTCCTGGTATTATATGAGTCACTAGAGAATATGTGATGAAACTTACAGAATCCTTTCCGTCATATTTAAAACATCTGACACAAATGACATCCATAATGGATGGTCTGTGGACAATGTCCCTTGACATTAAAAGTACAGAAAGATGTAGGCTATCTGAGTACTACCCTTATTAATTTACGCACTAGCAGAGTAAAAATATTTCTGCTTTTCTTTGTGAATGGAGTAGGTGGCTATTTAGATCTAAAATGACCCAAGCAGATTAAATGTAATGTTATAGGAATGTTATATTTTGAAATAATGTTAAGTTAGCTCTGGCTTTGTCCAATATTTTTTTGTTTTAGTTTTTTATTTACGCAAGTAGCAATATTTTGGCTTATGTTCCTTTTGTGTACAACTCTGTACCAGGGGCGAGCCGTGTGGTCTGATCAGGCCGTTTTGCACCAGGCACTGGGATCTCCGGCCCCACACCCACCCCAATGGAGCAGTTCCGCTGGATTCGGAACCGGTGGCAACTGGTGGGCAGCACAGACACTAGGCAGACCTGGTCCCTTCCCACCAACTCACTGCTTTTAAAGAGTGAGCTGGATGGCGAGGACCACTCGGGGCACAGGCTCTCCGGGAAACGGAGAACGGTGGTGGCGCGAGACGGTCCACACCACACGGAATACTACAGCATTTCTAAGGGTTACCAAGGCAACGGTATCCGTACCACCAAGTACACCCTTCTCACCTTCATCCCCATGAATCTGTTCGAGCAGTTCCACAGGTAAGATCTCGCATGTAACTCGACAGGTTTCAGATGTCACTGGTGAGCTGACATAACTGACACAGTATCAGCTGTAGTGTGTTCCTGTATTTTAGTATCATAGTTGACAGGTTGTTATGGAGTGATCAGGGCTGCAGTGTTTATAAATATATAATGGTTGCATCATGAATAATGTATAAAGTGTGTCTGTGTGGTGCAGGTATCAGTACATTTATTTGCATGGACAGATTTGGTCAATAAAATTAATGTGAGTGTTTCCATAGAGTGGCAAACTTGTACTTCCTGTTCCTGGCATTGCTGAACTGGGTTCCAGTGGTGGAGGCCTTTCAGAAAGAAATCACCATGATCCCTCTTGCTGTGGTCCTCACTGTCATCGCCTTCAAAGACGCCATAGAGGACTACAGGCGGTACCGTTATGACCAGAGAATCAACAACACGCTCACGCACGTCTATAGCAGGTCAGTCTGTGTGAGGAATTGTAATAACACATTCTAATGGCTGGTATGTTTGTGTGTTATTAATACTGTGTGTGAATTCAAAACTTTTCCAACATTTTCAATAGCTGACAGAGCTGACAGATATTTTTATTGCTTACTGTACATATGCCACTACTAAACTATAGACCATAAACAAAATGTGAAGAAATGGATTAAAATGACCACAGATGGTGAATGTGGAGGAATGTCTCCCTCAAGACCACTGCAACCTTTTAATGCAGTGTAACGTTGTTGCCTTATTACATTGGCTTTGGAAACAAACAGAGAGACTCTTATGGTGCTGACTAAAGCCTAACACCATAGATTTGCCCAGACTGCAGACTGTAAGACATTTTTATCTTCCTAAAATAAGAAACAGCCAGGTTACTGCTGTCGTGATGAGGCGAGGGATGTTCGCATCTCTGGTGTTTCTTGTGTAAAATCTGTTATTTTACACGGTATGTATTATTATCTTGATCTTGAGGTTATAGAATTTTTATCACCTCATTTTGAACGGTAGGCAGACTTGGCCACATTTTGTCTGCACTAAAACATTTTATTCATGGTTCTGTTTGTGACGAGAGTTTTTTTTAGAGTAGCAGTTCTCTACTGAGCCAAGCATTTGACGCCTTTGTTGTAAGCTGTGTGTGCAATTAATAATTATATAATTTATTATGGTCACAAATACATTTTAGTACCAAATGTGAAATACCACAGCATCTCTAAGAGCAAACCAAGCAGTAATTATGTTTTCTTTATTTGTTTGTTTGGACAGGTGACCTCACATTATAGTGTGGTCTCAGATATATTAAATGATTTACAGGATGTCTTGGAACTGAATGCTGTAGCATATCCAACCCATTCCCATAGTGCTTACAGTTTGGATGATGTTTTGACCAGAGACAGCATTTGATTTGCACTGAGCATGATATGATATGACATGATGTTCTATGATATTTTCTGTGTAACCTCAGTTGATCAGTTGTGGTAAACAACTGTAGATCCTCAGAATTGTGTTTAGTTTTCAAGATTTACAGGAGTAATTATTAAAATATGTCTTACATTATAAGTTCAGGCCTGTGAACAGAGACGTGTACCACAACCTTTTATAGTGCCTGCCAGTGCTCCTCATCATACGCTTCTGTAGTTATGGAGTATTAATGTCTTCATTATCTACTTGTGTATTTGCTGTAATGCTAATAAATAGGTAATAGAGAGCAACTTAGTTAAAGCTTTCAAAAAGCACACACTGCATATAGTCTGTATGTGTAGGTATTGTGTTTTTCCAGACCATGTCTCTAGAGCTTTTCTGTATGGCACAAGAAGTATGGCATATATATATATATATATATATATATATATATATATATATATATATATATATATATATATATATATATATATATATATATATATATAATATATATAATATACATGTTAAGAATGAATTGCATTCAGAAAATGGACTAAGGTCTGTCTTAGACTTTGCTTTGAAAAAAATATTTGACAAAAATATATACTGTATGCTGGTCTTTGTTGTAGCCTGCAACAGCTCTAGATGTACAACATGAACATTTGTTAACACAGACACTTAATATCACACATTCCCCTCCATGTGCTACTGCAACAGCTATCTGCTATATTAGTTGCAAGAGATGTAATCAGCTTTATAATGGAGAAACCAAGACAAGGTTTGCTGAATGTTTTGATGAAAACCCATGGATTGTTACAATTGAGGGTTTGTTGTCTACAGTGGCAAAGTGTTATTATTAATGTACATTGCATTATTAACACATCTTTTTGCATTGCCAGTTGTTGCTATGGCAGTAATGAAGTGAGGAACCTCAGAGCTGTTTTGCAAATAAGAATTGGGATCCATTGGTTTATAATAGATGGTGGCATTTAAACAAGAATTAGTGAGAACGAAGACTTCCTCCAGAAGACTATGGAAACGTGTTAGTATTTTCAGTATTCCCTAAGGAAGATGATGCAGTTGCTTGTGTTTTACCTGTTCATAGAGTGGACGCACTGACCTACAAACAGCCTGCTGTTAAGACAACAAGTAGTCCTCTCATGGTGACTTATCATTTTACAAACACAACCGTGTCTAATGTTACACTGAAACACTTTAGAACCCTCCAGGATGTAGCAGAGACCTCATTCTTTGTTAAGATCTTACACTGATTATTAAAGTGTGAAGGACTGCTCCAGGAGATTGATGTTCTCCTGAGTCGTTGACAGGTGGGAAGGCTCCAGAATGTTCAGCTAAGGAAGTGGAATTACTTATAGATAAGGGAACAATTAGAACGGACTGTGATGGGCGGTGATGTCAGTAGACATTTCCTTCACCCCCCTCCCTCCTCCACAACATGTCTGTGTTTTATATTAACTGACTGCAGTAAAACTGCTACAGACACACTCAGAAAACCCTATTAGCCTACATTGGTTCAAAGTTCTTGCCAAAGCTGTTCTTCTATTCTGGCATTGAAGTGATATTCGGTTTTTAAATACTGGACTTCTTGACAGGTAGCAGATCACATTCTAGACAGTCTTTAGCTGTTGGCTGGGAATTCATTTACAAGCACATTATCTTATTGTCTTCGGTGTTGAATTAGCGGCTATACTGGTCTTGTTTATTACCCCTGGGACTGTTTCCTGGATGAGGAGCGGCCTCTGTGTATTTTAGATTGTCAGGGTTACAGTCATATATGCCGACTCACGCAATGCAGTCTTCATGGTGTGAGACAGCTACAAAGACAAAGCAAGCATGTAGTCTCAGATGTGATGGGAAGACTGAAGCTGTTCTGATGGGAAGTGTAGTTTGACAGCTGCTCAGCATGTTGGAGACAGAGCTGCCATCCAAGGTGGACTTTAGAGACGTTCTCGGATGGCATCTGCTTCTAAAGCAATACCTATAGGCCTATCATGGCCTCTCTGTTAAACGCTGAAGATCCTGGTGAGGCCAGAGACACCCAGGTGAAGAAGAGGAGGGTGGTTCTCCCAGACTGGATGTATGATGAAGAAGCTGAACGGCTGCAGAAGAAGTATAGTGGGAACGTGATCCGGACCACCAAGTACACTTTGCTCTCCTTCATCCCCAGGAACCTATTTGAGCAGCTTCACCGTGCCGCCAACGTCTACTTCCTTTTTC